>NW_022984787.1:847943-859869 GCF_010094145.1 Didymella exigua CBS 183.55
CCCTACCCTACCTATGGTCCGTGCAACCCTACCCTACCTATACCTATGGTCCGTGCGACCCTACCCTACCTATACATACGTCCGTGCGACCTATACCCTACCTATACCCTACCCTAGGTACATGGTACCCATCCGCCAGTCTAGTCTAGACTCTAAAGCTAAAGAAGAGCTAGAGCTAGCCGGTTACATTAGCTTAGCCGGCTTGGCTTAAGCTAGATAAACATTATCTACGCAGTTAACTAGACGTCTAGTTAACTTGTGCATGCTTTTTAGCAAAAGTTGTTAGGAAGTAGATATCCTTTATTGGCCTTTGGCCAGACTACTACAATGCGCTATTAGCTCTGCGCCTTTGGTGAGCTAATTAAGGGTGTTAACTATTAATATTAGTAAGCTATTAGTGTGTCTCTAGATCCTCTCTTAAATTAGCTTTAATTAAGACCTAAATTCTAGGGTGTTGCTTAGTATCTTAGACTCCTACGTGCTGTTGTCTATAATAGGTAGCGTTAGCATGCGTAGCTGTACTTTAAGCTTTAATATCACAGCCTCTAGGTTAAATAGGACTAGGCTAGCGCCTCTAAATCCTCCCTAGATGTTGCTCTTAGTAATTAAAGCATTAAAAGCAGCTTTAAAGCACAGCAAGAACTCAAGTTTAGTGATGTGAGTGATCTTGCTCCGCATCAGCTGCTCGGCTTGGCGGCCATAGGCCTTCTTCAATAGGGAGAAACAACCCACGTCAAGCAGCTGTAGCAGATAGGATGAGTGTAGGGGCATACACAGAGTGATAATCTTGTGCTCCTCACAGTACTAGTGGAATTTAACTAAGTTGTGGCTCTTGTGGCTGTCTAGAATAAGCAGTTAGTAGCTGCTAATAGTGTGCGCCTTTGTGTGCTTATTAAAGTGCTTTAACTACTTAACTCTAAGCTTATTATTAGTCTAGCTGTTATTAGAGACACTAATAACCTAGTTGTTAGGTATACTAGGCTCCTTATACTAGGCTAAGAGGTGGTGCTTGCTAGAGAGGATAATAAAGGGTGGGATAGACTAGCCCTTTGCACAGATGCCTTAGATAATGCTAGTCCACTCTTAGTTGCCCTACTGCACTGTCTTTAGTCTCCCTTAACGCTTAGAGCCTGTGATAACAGCACTAGTGGATATAACGCCTATTATAAAGCTAGATTTATTAAAGTTATAGGTGTCTTTATCTAAAATACTATACTTAGCTTTAGTATTCTCTATAAGCTAGAACTAGTTACTAATTACCTTTAGATCCTTATACAGCGCTCTCTTATAGTTATACTTATAATTAAACTTAACTTTAAGCTCTAGCTAACATTTAATAAAGTTAGTAGCCTAGTTCTTACTAATAGGGGCCTAGTAGCGCTTAGTAAGTAGAGAATTAGCTATGCCCTCTATATTAGTAAGTTAGGGTAAGAATCCTTACTTATCTAGCCTTAACACATGCTAGATAATTACCTCCTCTTTAGTGCTAGTTATCTTAATTATGTTAGGCTTATAATCACGTTGTAGAGAGGTTATAGCAAGTTAGTAACTAAGTGTCCTTTAAGACATGTTGTAGATAGCTGCAGCGCATTACTAAGAGAGTGTTGCGTCTTAATAGATAGCCTGAAGAGCAAGCTGTATTCCTGCTTCCTTTAAGGGTTTAATTGTGTTGTTATGTTGAGGCATTGTAGGTAGAGTGAAGTTTGGTGTGGTCTTGGCAAAAGTGAGCCACTCGCTTGTGTGAGCCACTCGCTTGTGGAGTACGTTAGTAACACGTGTTGTCATCACGTTGACAACATCACCACCCTAGCAGAAAAGCTCGGACAGTTTCTGCTGACATAACCACTCAACCAAATGTTTATTTACTAGCACTTACTAACGTACTCCACAAGCGAGTGGCTCACACAAGCGAGTGGCTTACTTTTGCCAAGACCACACCAAACTTCACTCTACCTACAATGCCTCAACATAACAACACAATTAAACCCTTAAAGGAAGTAGGAATACAGCTTGCTCTTTAGGCTATCTATTAAGACGCAACACTCTCTTAGCAATGCGCTGTAGCTATCTACAACATGTCTTAAAGGACACTTAGTTACTAACTTAATAGAACCTCTCTATAATATAATTATAAGCCTAATATAATTAAGAAAATTAGCACTAAAGAGGAGGTAATTATCTAGCACATATTAAGGCTAGATAAGTAAGGATTCTTACCCTAACTTACTAATGTAGAGGGTATAGCTAATTCTCTGCTTACTAAGCGCTACTAGACCCCTATTAGTAAGAACTAGGCTACTAACTTTATTTAATATTAGCTAGAGCTTAAAGTTAAGTTTAATTATAAATATAACTATAAGAGAGCGCTATATAAGGATCTAAAGGTAATTAGTAACTAGTTCTAGCTTATAGAGAATACTAAAGCTAAGTATAGTATTTTAGATAAAGACACCTGTAACTTTAATAAATCTAGCTTTATAATAGGCGTTATATCTACAGGAGCTGTTGTTACAGGCTCTAAGCATTAAGGAAGACTAAAGACAGTGTAGTAGGGCAACTAGGAGTAGACTAGTATTATCTAGGGTATTAACGCAAAGGGCTGGTCTATCCCACCCTTTATTATCTTCTCTAGCAAGCACTACCTCTCTGCCTAGTATAAAGAGCCTAGTATACCTAATAACTAGGTTTCTAATATCTCTAATAATAGTTAGACAAATAATAAGCTTAGAGTAAAGTAGTTTAAGCACTTTAATAAGCATATAAAGGCGCACACTGTTAGTAGCTATTAGCTGCTTGTCCTAGACAGCCACAAGAGCCACAACTTAGTTAAATTCTACTAGTACTGTGAGGAGCACAAGATTATTACTCTATGCATGCCTCCACACTTATCGCACTTGCTACAGCCACTTAACGTAGGATGTTTCTCCCTATTAAAGAAGGCCTATGGCTGCCAAGCTAAGAGGCTAATGCGCAGCAAGATCACGCGCATCACTAAACTTGAATTCTTGCTAACGTACTCCACAAGCGAGCTGGCCACCCAAGCGAGCTGGCCACCTTTGCCAAGACTACACCGAACTTCACTCTCCCTGTAATGCCTCAACGCAACAACGTAAAAAAGCCTTTAAATAAAACAGATATACAGCTTGCCCTTTAGGCTATCTAGCAAGACACAACACTAAGCGTGCAACACACTGCAGCAATATACTAGGTCTCTTAAAGCACCCTAGGCACGCGCCTTACTAGAACCTCTTCATAACGCAATTGCAAGCCTAACATGATAAGGATGACTAGTACTAAGGAGGAGGTGATTGTCTAGCATGTATTGAAGCTAGACAAGCGAGGATACCCACCCTAGCTTGCTGATGTGGAGGATATGGCCAATTCTCTGCTTGCTGAGCGCCACCAGCCCTACGTTGGCAAGAACTAGGCTGCCAACTTTTTAAAACATTAGCTAGAGCTTAAAGTTAAATTTAATTGTAAGTATAACTATAAGAGAGCTCTTTGTAAGTATAACTATAAGAGAGCTCTGTGTAAGGATCCTAAGGTGATTAGAGACTAGTTCTAACTAGTAGAGAATACTAAAGCTAAGTATAATATATAAGATAAAGACACCTACAACTTTAATAAGTCTAGCTTTATAATAGGCGTTATATTAACAGGAGCTATTGTTACAGACACCATCGCCGGAGGTAGCATCCTGGCTCTGGACGGCCGTAGCCGAAGAAGAATGCGCGGATATCTGTGACCTTAGGAGGGATATCCTGAATGTACTGCAGATACTCAGGTAGACCAGGTAGGTCATCGCCAATCCAACGCAGACCCTTGCCATCAACTTGTTTCCAGGACATGCCCACTCGAAACAGCGCAGCGCCTTGACAAAAGCATGCGACACGACATTGCGATCTATTTGGGATTTCTATTCAAGCCTCCAGCACCTTCCTTGGGCCCAAGAAGTTCTGCTTAGCCGCGGTCGCCACAAGACCTCGCGATCCTGCAAATTCTCCGCTAATGCTGAACGGGAGGGTTTAGGAGATACAAACTCACATCTTACCCTTCGCTCTCGCTCGCATGTGCCCAGCCCAGCCAGCAGCGAGAACAGAGTTGAGGCGGAGATTAGTGGCTTGGAGTATCTCCGAAGGGTTCCGACGCTGTGGTGGCTAGTCGAACAATGGCGGAGATCGAGAGCAACTCCGTTCAGCCGCACTGCGATGATCGCCGCTCAGCATCAATGACCTCGATCTGCAGCATTAGCTGCACACGACATTCATTGATTGTTAATTTGGTGCTGACATCTGCATCAGCTCTACATACCTGGTCCCATGGCTCAATTCCATACGTGGGTGTCACATGCGACGTTGGACTGGGATACTCTACCAGAAAAAGCGCCCGTTGGATCCAACTATCGAATGTTGCCAGTAGTGTGGGGGGTACCTATTCTCCGAACGAAGGGTTCGCTGCTACGGTCTGAGCTCTATCATTAGGCTGAGCAAGCAAAGATTGTTACTTGAGTAGAGTCGAGAACATACTTCAGCAGGTAATACTGAAGTCCGCACAATTGAGCTACTCAACATAGTTATTGACAGCATGCTATAGATACGGCAAATGAGAAGGCCGCAGTGACGAGCAGGCTGCATAATCTTGCATTTGACGCACAAAACAGAGCTTCACTTCTGCTTATCGAGATGTTGTGCAAAAATGTGCCCCTTTGAAGAAAAGCAGCCTGCAATTTCCACATTGAAACGAGCCCACGCCTTCCTATTTGAGCCCCTAGAGCCGTTCTTGGAATCGTAGGATCCAGCCGGGATTGGCATAGCCTTCTCACTGGGCACAAATCGTTATCGTCTGACGATCTACCGAGCCGCCGCTAGGGCCTTACAGATCTGCGACTTATCAGATATAGTATCGCGCAATAATACATTCAGCATGTACATACTCTGACCGGCTATCCCTGCGCTTATCTGGCCCTTGAATAGGGAGGTACCCACGGTTTAATCGGGGCGCGGTTAGGAAATTCAAAATTGTCTCAGGCCGTGTCAAAATGAATACCTAAGGCATCGCGAGCTTGGTATTTGTCTGGGTGGAGGCGTCGCTCGCCAAGCCTGATGGTCTAGAATGGTCTCCATACGAGGTGATCACTGCTGCGCGGTGATAGCGATGTGCATGAGGTCAATATATTCAGATAGTGATTGGATGCAGTAAGCCCGATCGTATTCAATGGCTGATGCAGTCAGCCACAAGGGCTTAGGCATTTACGCAGAGCTTGATATCTTTTTTGTCAGGCACAGTGGCTTGCGAGCTGAGCCAGCCTTCGTGGAGTCAGTCATGGGCCCTTAGCTCAGATTATTAAGGTCAGGAGTCGATCAGACGAGAGGGGCGATTCGTGATCATTCAAAGACTGTCAACCAGCAGCTCAAGCTATACATAATATCTCCTTCCTTCTTTCTTTCATCCAATGTCTCCGTCGACGACTATTATGCCCATCATGGGTTCTTTCATCCAGTCACTTAGCGCCACAACCCTGTGTCTATCACTTCTCCTCACAGGTTCAAATGCTAATTTGATCGAACGCCAAGCTTTCAGTCCTCCTTCTACCTTACCGGGTGGTTGGTCGTACAAAGGATGTTACACGTACGATCTCCATTGCCTTTCAAATGCTGCCGTGTCATACCTTGGCTCTGGAATCCATGACTGACCAACGATTAGGGACGCAGTTGGACAAAGATCCCTAAGAGCTTCAACATTTGCAAGTAGTAGCCAGAGTGCCGACGAGTGTATCGACTACTGTGCCACCTCAGGGTACAGTTTAGCCGGTACCGAGTACAGGTAATTTCTGATATAAAGATGATGGCTAAAGCTGTGCTAATTGGTTGTAGCAACGAGTGTTACTGCGCCAATTCGATCAGTGGTCCTGGTGGCCCTGCTCCAAATGACGAAGGCTGCAACATGGCATGCTCAGGTGTGCCAGGTGAGGCATGTGGTGGACCTGATCGCTTGTCTTTGTATGAACGCACAGTCACGGCTCCAGCTCAGTCCAGCGCGATTAGCATTGATGATGGCGCTGAATGGGTGTGGGCTTCCCGCGGTTGTTACTCTGACCTCACCTATGCACGTATCCTGTCGACGGGAGTAAGCGTGCAGGGCGGTGGCCAAAACAACAGCGCCCAAAGCTGTACAAGTGAATGCCAGCGACAGAATTTCCGACATGCTGGTACCGAGTACGCCGCAGAATGTAAGATTTCTTCGTGAGCTCCGACACCAAAGGCTAATACCGCTGGCAGGCTTCTGTGGCAACACGCTCAACAACGGCCATGTTCCCCAGGATGAAGGCTGCACAATGAGATGTACGGGGAACAGCAGGCAATTTTGCGGTGGCCCTGACCGGATCAACATCTATGAATTTGTTCAGAGACCAAAGATAACTTCGAACTCAAGCTCCACGCCAATCCGGTCGTCAACACCGACACCAACGCCGACACCGGGATATTCGTCAACTATTGCTTCATTTTCATCGGTACCTGACGCTCAAAGCTCTCCAGCAAGCTCTACTACTGGGTCCCAGAGTACAATGACGAGCTCTCCGACGAGCTCAGCTTCTTCAAACACTCATATTACGTCTTCTAATTCAAAGTCTTCTGACCACGCTGATGCAACTTCGACTACCAATGCCTTCAGCACTTCTTTATCTTCGCACATAGATGCTCCGACATCTTCAACCATCGAGTCCTACTCAGCTTCGACCATTGAATCGCATTCAAGCTCTTCTGCTCCTTTAACGGCTTCTTCATCACCGTCTTCGTATCTGCACAGCAACAGCGCCAGCAACTACAGTTCAACCGCACCCTACAATGCGAGCTCGAAGTATACAGCAAACCTGAATTCTACAACCCCGGAAGTTCACATCACTTCAACCACGATACTGTCCACTGCCACTGCATCTGTAGCCCTCTCGTCAACAATCTCGGAACATGTCACTGCCACGACAACAGCACCCCTCCCACAAAACTCAACTCAGTTGCACACTTCAGATACCCCCATTACTACCATTACCTCTGCGTCTCTTTCGTCGATTATCCTTAACGCTACCACGACTTCGCCTTTTGCACAAAACCCGACGTCCACTGCGTTTAATGAGTCTACTACGGCATCCCCAACCGACTCTTCGACACTACTTATTTCGCTCAACGCTGCCAGCACCGCCTCTATCACACAGAACTACACTTCCAGCGTCACACCGACTCCAACGCCAGAACTAAAGGTAGGTTGGTTCTATGAGGGATGCTATGTTGATGGACCAGGTCCACGCACACTCCCCAATGGTGCTGGTGTACAAGGTGGTATGACGAATCAGAAGTGCTGCGACGCCTGTCAAACAGGAGGTTATATCTTTGCCGGTACGGAGTACGCTGGTGAATGTAAGTGTCTCATTGATTCCTTCATCGCAATGGCTAAGATCATCTCCAGGTTTCTGCGGCAACACACTGCAGGGTGTCGGAGCCCCTGCACCGAATGGTGAGGCCCAGTGTGACATGGCATGTAATGGTAACTCAACTGAGATGTGTGGCGGCCCCAACCGTCTATCTCTCTTCCGCTACTATAAAGGTGACGAGCCACCGGTCTCGTCGACTACCATAGTCTCGTCTTCTTCGACTGCTGCGCCTATTCCCACCGGTCTGCCAGAGGATTTCGAATACAAAGGATGCTACGTCGACGGTCCGGGTTACCGTGTAATGCAGAACCAACAGCCTGATGTTCAGCAGATGACCATTGCTTCCTGCGCTGGCCGTTGCTCTAGCCTTGGTTACACTGTCGCTGGAATGGAGTATCACACACAGGTATGCCCTACTTCCGCCTTCTAACACTCTAGTGTCTAATCCGCCATCAGTGCTTCTGCGATAACGCATTGCGCATGAGTGCACCTCTCGCTGACAATGATAACCAATGCAACACACCATGTGGCGGAAACTCGGCCCAGATGTGTGGTGGCGGTGATCGCTTGACTGTCTACTCCAGCCAGAAGGTACTCAAGATCTTCAAAAAGCCAGTCCCAACCCCAAAAGTCGGCAACTGGACATACCAAGGCTGCGCCACAAGCAATGGGGGCCAATGGGACAAGCCTCTGCCGTGGAAGCTATTCAACGAGACGGGTAATAACCCAGAGTGGTGCCTCAGCACGTGCCAGAAGTACGGTTATATGGCCGCTGGTATGGAGTATGGAGTGGAGGTAAGAAATACCCTGATAGAAGACGGGAAGCACGGTCTAATTTGTTTCCAAGTGCTACTGCGGCGATGTTGATCACATGGTCGCCAAGGGATCTGTGCCAGCTCCCGAGTCAGAGTGCAATACCCCATGCCCAGGCGACGAGGAATCAATCTGTGGCCAGGGTAACCGCCTCACTTGGTATAAGTACACCGAAGGAGATCCACTGTATGTATTCCGCTACCCACAAGGTAACGAGGCCGGACGATACGAATTCCTTGTGGGAGGGCCCGTGATTCCCCTCATCTCTATCCCTCTCATCAATGGCAAGGTTACTTTTCTGGAGAAGAATGGAACCAACCTCAATGGCACTGGCTCTTACGAACTCGACCCCTCCATTGATGGCGGTCACGACATCTACCATTCCATTCGCGAAGTATACGGCTTGAAGACGGATGTTTTCTGTTCTGCTAGTGTAACGATGCCTGATCGCGCAGGACGCGTTATCAACATCGGTGGCTGGTCTGGAGACTCTTTGTTCGGTGTCCGCATGTACACACCAAATGGCCAGTTGGGCACCAACAGTACCAGTGAGTGGCAAGAGAACTTCCAGCAGCTCAGCCTACAAACCACGCGCTGGTATCCAACAGCCCTGGTCATGCCCAACGGATCGATGCTCATCGTTGGAGGCGAGAACGGTTCCAATGGTCCTCCGGTCCCGAACATGGAGATCCTCCCTCGTGTTGGCCCACTTAAGCATGCCCAGTTCTTGCTTGATACAGACCCGAACAATCTGTATCCCTTCTTGGCAATTCTACCATCTGGAGGCATATTCGTTCAGTATTATAACGAAGGCCGCATTCTTGATGAGCGATCTCTTGATACGGTCAAGATCTTGCCAAAGGCTCCAACAGCTGTAAACGATGATAATGGCGGTCGTACCTATCCTCTGGAAGGCAGCATGGTCCTTTTACCACAGAAATTCCCATATACAGAGAATCTCGAAGTACTTGTTTGTGGAGGTAGCGGAGCAGGCTGGGGTCTCGACAACTGTATCACGACCAAGCCTGACGATGTCAGCCCTGAATGGACCATCGAGCGCATGCCGTCTCGACGTGTCCTGACGTGCATGACCACTCTGCCTGATGGTACTTTCATGATCATGAACGGCGCAGAAGAGGGCGTCGCGGGCTTTGGTCTCGCAGATGTGTCGAACTTAAATGCGGTCCTCTACGACTCCAGGAAACCGAAGCACCAGCGCATGAGCATTCTGGGTAACACCACCATCCCGCGCATGTACCACTCCGAGGCTGTTCTGATGGACGATGGTCGTGTTCTCGTCTCTGGCTCCGATCCTGAGGATGACAAGCACCCACAGGAGTACCGTCTGGAGGTTTATCTTCCTCCCTATCTGACTTCTGGCAAGGCTCGCCCTGCGTTCACCATCGAGCACAACGACTGGATCAACGGCGCAGAATACCAATTCACTGTGACTGCAGGAAGCCCGAACATCAGTGTCTCTTTACTCGGTTCGGAAGCCAGCACCCACGGAAACACGATGGGAGCGCGTATTCTCGAGCCCCATGTCCGATGCGATTCGTGGCCTGTATGCACGGTCGGCGCGCCTCCAGGCCCGTACGTCGCGCCACCTGGCTGGTACCGCATGTTTGTTCTCGATGAGAGCATTCCTTCAGTCGCATCGTGGGTCCGTATTGGTGGCGACCCAGCTAGCCTGGGCGACTGGCCGAACACTCCGGACTTCCTACCCCTGCCTGGTGTTGGGCCTGTGAAGGACACGAGTGCTTCGAAAACGTTCCGCGCTTGATTCAAGCAAGACAAATTAACTGACACTTTTTCATATCTTTTAAGTTAATCGTAATCTCAAGAAGCGAGCTTGAGCACGAGCTCGGATGGTTCTGGGCTTATTATCGTTTTCAAAATGTTGCACCCCCCACGTGATTGCGGGGAATTCCCGCGCACGGACGTTCGACGCAGGCAAGAAGAGAGATATCCGGAACAGGTGTGAATCCGCTACGAGGCATGTAGGAGTGCTAGGATGATAAGAACACTAGGATATATTCTCTATACCTATAGGTAGGCTGGCGGATGGGTATGCTCTAAAGTCCTGTTTGGGTACCCCCCCTAATTTAGCTATTACTAGGCCAATATAGGCGAATAAGGGCCCGTTCCAAATAGAATTACAGGTAGTTTATGTGGTTTCTCCTTAACGTGCTTCACAAGCGAGCGGCGCACCCAAGCGAGCGGCGCACTTTCTCGAGCGCAGCGCACGCACCGCGACGTAGTGCAACACCATCACAAATTCCTATAATATACGTAACAGGATAATATTATTTATAAGCATCGCTATTATCTATATCCTCTATTTCTACCTTGCAGGTGTGGGAGTTATGCCTAATCTTGCTGCAACAGCTGCAGCGCCTCTCTGCGCGCACCCTCTTCGCAGGTGTCTTGCTATCCTCACAACTACTACCCTCCTTTTTAGTAATTAAGTTAGATACCTTACTAACTGTTAGGGTCTCCTCTGCGTGTATGTACTGCCTCTTACAGGTCTTACGCTTTGTAAGCGTGTTAACAGCGTCTTAAAGGTGGCCTATTTCCTCCTGCACTAACACTATATTATAAGCTATCTACTAAGCGCCTTTACTTAGCTGCTTAACCTGCTCATCTAATAAACTTGCTAGAGACCCCTGATAGTTTTATATGCAATTTCAAATTAGCGTGGATTGCGCCTCTATCTCGCGGGCGTTGCGCGGTGTTTGCGCCTCCCAGGCAACAGTGCCTGGTGCAGGTGGCGTTGGCGTGCGCAGCTGTACATTAAGCTTTGATAACACAACCTCAGGGTCATGCAGGACTAGTCTAGCGCCTTAAAACCCTGCGCGAATATTCTCTGGTGTAAACGTCTTCTTAAAAGCTACTTTAAAGGCTAGGAGGAAGGTTTCTTTGTTAATATGGTGGATGCAGCTGTGTGCTAAGAGCGAGATCCCGTCGCCGTAGTGGCGCTTTAACAGCGAGTAGGGGACAACGTCAAGAGGCTGCAGGATGTGTGATGAGTGTGGTGGCATGCAGAGAGTGATAATCTTGTTCTCCTTGCAGTAGTCCTGGAATTCTATCGAGCAGTGGCTCTCATGACTGTTAATAATGAGCAGCCTATACGCCCTAGCAGAGGACGCCTTTGTATGGACGTCGAAATGCTTAAGCCACGCCAGCGCAACGTCGTTATTAGTCTAGCCAGTAGGAGAGACTGTGATAACCTAGTTGCGAGGTAGACTAGTAAACTAGGAGGAGATAAGGACCTTGCCTGCAAAGATAAGGAAGGGTAGGATTATATACCCTGTTGCAGCAACACCTTGTACTAGGGTAACCTACTTATAATTACTAGGTTGTAGTTTCTTCTATTTCCTAGGTTTCTCTAAGCCTGTAATAACAAGCTAAGAGGATATCTTGCCTATTATAAAGCTAGACTTATTAAAGTTCTAGGTGTCCTTATCTATAATACCATACTTTGCCTTTGTCAATTAAACTAGGCTGAACAATGGCTGGATAATCGCTGGGTCCTCGCAGGCAGCTCGCTAGCGATCATACAGACGGCTCCATCGCGTTCGCAGCTCAGGTGTACGCTTAATGAAGTTATCAACCCAGTTCTTGCCTGTAGGCTTCCCACCACGCTCTCTCAGCAGTCTATCAGCCATATCTCGTACG
Source organism: Didymella exigua CBS 183.55 (assembly GCF_010094145.1). Classification (NCBI taxonomy): domain Eukaryota; kingdom Fungi; phylum Ascomycota; class Dothideomycetes; order Pleosporales; family Didymellaceae; genus Didymella; species Didymella exigua. The sequence goes on from NW_022984787.1 coordinate 859,861, forward strand.
TGCACCTTT
>NW_022984787.1:861939-864162 GCF_010094145.1 Didymella exigua CBS 183.55
CAACTACTTTACAACATTACAGCACACAACAACAATATCATGTACTACACAGTATATTGCACTAATCTACAGTACTTTGCGCATCTTTCTTACACGTTGTCCTGTTGTGCCCTGCCTTGCCACACATGCTACAGTGTCTTAATAACTAAGTGCTGCTATTAGCGCCTCCTCTCTTCTTTACCTTCTTCCCATCACTACAGGCCTCAAACTCCTTTAGAGTAGTTAGCCGCACTCCCTTAGCAAAGGTTAATACCCTATCTTGCTGTAATTGCTTTCTTTTGTGTAATTTACAGCGTGTGGCAGCCTTATTAGCTACCTAAAGGTTAGCAACCTAGTTGCGCACTAAAACTAGTGAATGCGCTATTAGCTCTGCGCCTTTAGTGAGCTGATTAAGGGCGTTAACTATTAATGTTAGTGAGCTATTAGCGTGTCTCTAGATCCTCTCTCAAATCAGCTTTAATTAAGACCTAAATTCTAGGGTGTTGCTTAGTGTCTTAGACTCCCACGTGCTGTTGTCTACAATAGGTGGCGTTAGCGTGCGTAGCTGTACTTCAAGCTTTGATATCACAGCCTCTAGGTTAAACAGGACTAGGCCAGTGCCTCTGAATCCTCCCTAGATGTTGCTCTTAGTAATTGAAGCATTAAAAGCAGCTTTAAAGCACGGCAAGAACTCAAGTTTGGTAATGCGAGTGATCTTGCTCCGCATCAGCTGCTCGGCTTGGCGGCCATAGGCCTTCTTTAATGGGGAGAAACAACCCACGTCAAGCGGCTGTAGCAGATAGGATGAGTGTAGGGGCATACACAGAGTAATAATCTTGTGCTCCTCACAGTACTAGTAGAATTTGACTAAGTTGTAGCTCTCATGGCCGTCTAGAACAAGCAGTTAGTAGCTGCCAATAGTGCGCGCCTTTGTGTGCTTATTAAAGTGCTTTAACTACTTAACTCTAAGCTTATTATTAGTCTAGCTGTTGTTAGAGACACTAATAACCTAGTTGTTAGGTATACTAGGCTCCTTGTACTAGGCTAAGAGGTAGTGCTTGCTAGAGAGGATAATAAAGGGTGGGATAGACCAGCCCTTTGCGCAGATGCCTTAGATAATGCTAGTCCACTCTTGGTCGCCCTGCTGCACTGTCTTTGGTCTCCCTCAACGCTCAGAGCCTGTGACAACAGCACTAGTGGATATAACGCCTATTATAAAGCTAGATTTATTAAAGTTGTAGGTGTCTTTATCTAGGATACTATACTTAGCTTTAGTATTCTCCACAAGCTAGAACTAGTCACTAATAACCTTAGGATCCTCACACAGCGCTCTCTTGTAGTTATACTTATAATTAAACTTAACTTTAAGCTCTAGCTAACATTTAACAAAGTTAGTAGCCTAGTTCTTGCTAATAGGGGTCTAGTGGCGCTTAGTAAGCAGAGAATTAGCTATACCCTCTATATTAGTAAGTTAGGGTAAGAATCCTTACTTATCTAGCCTTAACACGTGCTAGACAATTACCTCCTCTTTAGTGCTAGTTATCTTAATTATGTTAGGCTTGCAATCGCGTTGTGGAGAGGTTCTAGTAAGTTAGTGACTAAGTGTCCTTTAAGACATGTTGTAGATGGCTGCAGCGCGTCGCTAAGAGAGTGTCGCGTCTTAATAGATAGCCTAAAGAGCAAGCTGTATTCCTGCTTCCTTTGAGGGTTTAATTGTGTTGTTACGTTAAGGCATTGTAGGTAGAGTGAAGTTTGGTGTGGTCTTGGCAAAAGTGAGCCACTCGCTTGTGTGAGCCACTCGCTTGTGGAGTACGTTAACTCGCGTTGTAGTAGGCCTACAACAATAATTTTTCGCTCATTTTAAAGCTACAATTTCGCTCTATCTGTACATAAAATTTTGCAATTTTTAAATATTTAATACTAGTGCTAACGTACTCTATCACCGAGCCGGTTATATCACCGAACTGGTTACTTAAAATCCCACCAAAAAACACAGAAACCATACCCCTGCATCTCAATAACTACTTAATAGAATCTTCTAAAAACTTCAGAATAGAGCTGCATCTATACTAATAAGACTGTTTAAAAGTCTTAGAGTGCTTAGCCCTATATTGCAGATGTTGTTTAGAAGATACTGAAATACAGGGGTAGCTGCAGGTAGACTGGCGGATGGGTACCATGTACCTAGGGTAGGGTATAGGTAGGGTATAGGTCGCACGGACGTAGGTATAGGTAGGGTAGGGT
>NW_022984787.1:864937-868515 GCF_010094145.1 Didymella exigua CBS 183.55
ACTGGGTCCTTTCTTGAGTACCTGCACCACGAGTCTTCTTTGATGGCTGAGCTGCTACAGACACCTCAGCAGCTACCCGTGATGCTGCTGGGCCATACTCAAGTGTGCCGCCATGCTGAATTTGCTTTCGCTTGCGCGACTTTCTCCTAGTCATGACTGCTAATTGCTCTTCAAGCTCAGTAATGCGAGCAGCTTGCAGCGCGTTTTGGTGCAGCATTAATTCACCACCTTTGATAAGCTGAGAGAAGCCAGCCTGGGCTGTAACTGGTGACCGAGTAAAGGAGTCATGTACAAGCTTTGACTGAGACCCAAACTCGTGTGTATTGCTTAGAGTCCTTGACTGCCACAGTGTCTCTGGTAGAGGGGGTGCTGGTGGGGTACAGTGTCGCACCTCAAGGCGATCTAACACTACCTGCGCGTTGGTAGGGACTAGCCCTGATGCCTCAAAGGCCTTCTGACAGTTGGCCTTTGTAAACACGTCAAGAAACGCGTCTCTAAAGGCTGGAAGGAAGCCTTCCTTGTTGATGTGGAAGACGCGTCGGCGTGCCAAGTCCCGGACGCGTTGGGAGTACTTGCGCTTCAACGGTGAGAAACAGACCACGTCAAGCGGCTGGAGGATGTGTGACGAGTGAGCTGGCATACAGAGAGTAAGGATCTTGTTATCCAGGCAATAGTCCTTAAAATCCTGGTAAAGGTGGCTCTCATGGCCGTCCAAGATGAGTAGCCTGTATCCCCCTACCTGACGCGCTCTTGTATGCGCGTCAAAATGCTTCAACCACTCAAGGCCAAGCGCGTTGTTCGTCCAGCCGTTCTCAGAGACAGAGAGCTTCTAATTGTGTGGTATATCCGTCTCCTCGTACCAGGCAGAGATGTGGATGCGTCCTTTGTAGATGATGAAAGGCGGGGTCGCATATCCAGCAGCGCAGATGCTCTGTATAACTGTAACCCACTCCCGATCGCCTGGCTGAACAAGCTCAGGTCGAGCGCGTCTCTCAGCGCCTGTGACAACCTTCATTGACCCTATCACGCCTATCTGGAACCCAGTCTTATCAAAGTTGTGCACGTCATTGTTGTGGATGCCATACTTGGCCTTAGTACCCTCTACTAGCATAAACCACGCGTTGATTACCTTAGGATCTTCCTGCAGTATCCTCTGTCTGTCCTTTGCTTGGTTGAACGCCATCTTGAGCTGATCTGATTGCGTTACAAATCTTGTAGCCCAGAGTTTACCAACAGGCTCCCCACCACGCACACCCAACAGTTTATCAGCTATATCTGCCACCTCACACAGCCGAGGCGCAAATCCTCGCGAATTGAGGTCAAGGATATATCGGACAATCGTTTGCTCTTCAGTTGCAGTGAGCTTCTGGCAGTTTGCGCGTACGTTGAGTCGAAATGGAGTATTGCTAGCGCGTTCAGAGAGCCTGCGTTGGTTAACGTTGAATGCAGCAGCAGCAGCCCGATGGCTCTGAAACTGTCCGGTATTGTAGGCCTGGAGAGCAAGCTGCAGTCTCCCTTCGTGTTGAAGCAATAGGTCGTGATGTTGTTGAGACATACTGTGAAGTGCGGAGTTGTGTTGGTCTTGGCAGATTTTGACCGGTTCGGTGATATGACCGGCTCGGTGATAGAGTACGTTAGATATACTTTTAATTAAATTTAACAGTAAGCTCTAGGCGACACTTAATAAATGTGCCAGCCTAGTTCTTCCCAATAGGAGGCTGGTGGCGCTTAGCGAGTAGCGAGTTGGCAATATCCTCAACATTAGTAAGCTGAGGCGGGTATCCTCGCTTATCTAGCTTTAGTATATGCTGAACAATCACCTCCTCTTTAGTGCTTGTTAGCTTTATTAAATTGACCTTGCAATCGCGTCGTGAGAGCGTTCTAGCAAGTTGGTTACTAAGTGTCCTTTGAGGCACTCTGTAGATCTCTGCAGTGCGTCGCTGAGAGAGTGTCGCGTCGCTTTTAATAGCCTTAATAGCCAGCTGTATACCTGTTTCATTTAAGGGCTTAATCGCGTTCTTGTGTTGAACAATTACAAGTTATGAAGTCAGGTGTGGTCTTGGCAAAAGTGAGCAACTCGCCCAGGTAAGCAACTTGCCTGGGAGGTACGTTATAGGGAGTACTAGATGTGGTTGTGTAAAGTTATAAGACTTTGTTCTTATAGTCTTTCTCTAGCGTATTTCCTTCTAAGGTATAGGGCTATGCTTACCTAAGCATTATTATTATAATCTCCTAGAAGAGAGGATTAGAATGGCGTGCTTATAAAGCCTGTATGTCCTCTTGTTATTAAGATATGCTGTTCTCTATTTTTTGTAACTAGAGATATTCTAGACCCTCTGCTTAAAAATAGAGTAGCCTACTTTGTAGATACTAACGTATATAATTACGCATATACCTACATAATCTTGCTTGCATATGCAGTAATACTAAGCATAGATTACTAAGTAGACCTACCAAGAGGAGTCTAGAACGTTCTGCTTAGAAATATAGACAGAGGAGAGGAAGCATAAATACCTCTAGCTCTCCCCCCTCTGTTTGCTCTGTACCCAGCCTAGGAATCTCTACCAAGTATCTAATATAATAACTTGTCTATTATATTACATAACCCTACCTTACCTCTATTAGGCTATACGCTTCCTACTTAGACAAAGCTAGTCTAGATTTGTCTAGGTCCTTCTAGACTAGGAAGAAAGTAGTCTAGTCCTTCCCCTACTTTCTTTACAAACCTTACATCTAAGGATAAGGAATAGTAGGATAACCTTCCCTATTAACCTAACGCCTTATACTAGGGTAACCTACTTATAATTACTAGGTTAGATCTTCTTCTGCTTCCTAGGCTTCTCTAAGCCTATTACTACTAGCTATAACAAGATCTTGCCTATTAGGAAGCTAGACTTATTAAAGTTGTACACATCCTTGTCTATAATACTATACTTTGCCTTTATAGACTAAACAAGCGTGAACTAGGGCTAGATAACTGCTAGGTCCTCACAGGCAGCCCGCTGGCGATTGTATAGGTAGGTCCACCACTTCTAGAGCTCTAGTGCACGCTTTACTAAGTTGTTAACCTAGTTCTTGCTAACAGGCTTTGCGCTGCGCTCTCTTAGCAGTTTATCTGCTATATCTTGTACGTCTACCTTTAAGGAGGGTAGGCCACGCACAGACTCCTTAAGTATACGTAGTATAACTGCCTCCTCTTCTAGCTTTGTAAGGTGCTTTACATTTAGCTTGCAGTTGTGTTAAGAGCGTGTTCTATTGCGTTAGTATTAGATTGTTTGTTTAGGCACTTTGTAGACTTTCTTAGCGCGTTAGATACTTTAAATTTAGTTTCTTAAGATATTAGATATAGCAAGCTGTACATCAGCTTCAGTATAGAGTGTAGGAGCTTGTTGTGGTTGAGACATTACGCGCTGTTGTTGCGCCGGCGTTCTGGCAGCGAGAGTGCGGCGCTCGCTTGGGTGCGGCGCTCGCTTGTGAAACACGTTATACTACTAATAAGCTTAGTATAGACTAGATTAACTACTTTAACAGGCATATGAAGGAGTGTACTATTAGCACCTACTATTTACTTAATATTA